>NW_027094086.1:52103721-52132455 GCF_029207755.1 Chamaea fasciata | reverse complement strand
TATGAGAGCATGACTGGGAGAGCACTGGATGTTGTTTACCTTGACTTTGGCAAGTCTTTTGATACTTCTCCCTACAGCATCCTGGTATGTCCAAGTTGTGATGTTACAGTGTAGATAGGCAGACTGTTAGCTCTGTGAGTAGCTGGCTAGAACATCAGACTCAAAGATCAGTGGTTCATAGTATGTGTCTACCCACAGGCCAGTTACTTTGCTTAACACCTTTTATCAGAGCCTGAAGGTTCTGAACAACCTCTGATGACACCCAACTCAGAGGCGCATTCAGTATCCTTGAAGGCAGGGCTGCTCTTCAGAGGGCCTCAGGCTGGAAGCAGATATGGGTCAAAAGGAGCCTTTACATACTTCAGCATGGACAAATACCAAGCACTACTTGTGGGAACAAAGAGTCCCTGGCTATGAGAGAGACTGGGGACTGGCTGCCCGGGAACCAGCTCTGCCCAAAAAAGACCTGAAGGAAGCAATCTGAGCATGAGCCAGCAGCAAGCCACAGGAGTCAAGACAGAACACTAGGCAAAGTAGTTATCCCCTTTTAGATGTGGTCTAACACCAGCTGGGTCACACTTGCTTTGGGCCCCACAACACAAGAAAAATGTTGACAAGCTGGCACAAACTCAGAGGAGGGCTGCAAGACAGGGAGGGTTGGAGGACCTGCCCTGTGAGGAGAGCCTGAGGAAACAGGGCCACCTCATCCTGGAGACACAATGGCTTTGGTGGGCCACAAAGCTGCTAGTCAGTACCCATGGGAAGGGCTGCTGAGAAACTGTACCAGGCTCTTCAGTGAGGTGCACCCAGGACAAGGAGCAGATTGAATAAAAATAGGCTCTGGCTTGATGTGGGGATGTTACCATGAGGACTATTTGAACAACTGCCCAAGCAGGTTGTGGAACCTCTGTTCTGGGGCCCAGCCAGACAATGGCCTGAGTTATCTGGTGTGAATTCACTACCAAGTCTGCTTGGGCAGAAAGTTGGACTCAAGTTCTCATGAACTTCCAGCCTGCAAGGTCCTTCCCACTTGGAAACAGTGACCAGCACTGGAACCCCTGAGAAGGCAAACTGAAAAGGACAGTTATTCTTCTCTTCATGACAAGTGCCGGTCTCATCATGTTTAGAAGGCCTGGAGAGAAATGTATCTGTTTGGGTTTTTTTTTTAATGTATTCCACTGCAGTGACTACCTTCTACTTGCCAATGCCCTCCAGCAGCATTTATCGACGTTTAAGTTTTTTAGCAACATGATGATAAGATCAACAGTATTGCCTCTACAGCAGGCTTGGTCTGAAACAGCAGATGTGACCCAGGCCAGGATTTATATACAGATTTAGAAGGAACAGGCATAGCCAGTATCTACCATCTACTATGTTTTGCTTTGGTGTATTCAAAGTTGTTCTTAGTTTACATCTGTTTAAATAGCAGCCATACCACAGGCATTGTAGGATTTATTGATGTCCCCAGGGAAAGTAGTTTATAGACCTGAAACAGACAGCTATTTTCAGAATGTTTCTAAACAAACAAAATTAATTAGTTAAAGGGAATATTTACTTACTTATTCCTTGAAAAAGTTCTTCAATGTTAACAGCATTCTTTGCACTGGTTTCAACAACAATTGCACCTATAGATTCTGCATATTCTTTGGCATCCTTCATAGGAACCTCCCTGAAAAAAAAACCAAAACATTTATATATAAAAGAAACCAAATTTAAAAAAAAAGGTAATTTTTAAGAAAAACCCCAAACAACCTCAAACACAGCCTGATCAGAAAAGCATTAATAAGCTCTTCATCTCCATTAAATCAATACTATCTTTCTTCACATGGCATTTAGATCATCTTATTCAAATATATCAAAATTTCAACAAAATTGATCAATCTGCAGTTTTCTGCGACTTGCTGTTGAAACGATGCCTTGAGAAAAGGAAGATAATTAAAAGAAAATCACATTTTTTTGTGTTTTATATTTGACTTTGACAAGAAAAGCACTCTCCACATGCCAAACATTCAAACAAGATAGGGTACAACTGTTGTGGATAAAAACGATAAGAGCATCGTATGTTTTGGTCTTCGCAAGCAGCAAGGAAACGAGAGATTCTGAAATAGATATGAAAGACACTGACTTCGAGAACACCAGCAACAGCAAACTGTGAGTGCCAGTTCTCTGGGGGAAGACACCATTCTCTGCCATTTCACCAAAGTGACACCATCTTAAAATCACCAGCAGAATACCCTCATTTTGCAACCAATACTTGATATGCCAAAAGCTGGCAAATGCAGTTTACAACCTCTGCTTTAAACAAGCTAGCCCCATGCTAGCCTTGTATCTCCCTGAGCCAGGTAACAGAGCTGGATCTGCCCACATGTGCCATTATCTGTAACCACCTCTACTCCTGATTTTTCAGCAACAGCAGAATCTGCACCAACTACTTCACTCCACAGCTCCAGTATACCAATCCGGAGACTCCTAGTACAATTTCCTCCCAGTATGAGCATGTCAGACACATCACTCAGCTTGGTGTCATCAGCAAACTGCTGAGGGTGCACTGGATCCCTTTGTCTGTGTCATTACTGAAGGTATTAATTAACACTGGTCCCAACAGGGATCCCTGAGGGACATTTCTGGTGTCCATCAGGATTCTGGGCCATTGACCACTGCCCTCTGGATGCAACAGTGTAACCAACTCCTTATCCATCAAACAGCCCCACCCACTGAATCCATCTCTTTCCAGTTTAGAGAGAAGGATGTTGTAAAGGACCATGTCAAAGGATTTAAAGAAGTCCTGATAAATTATGGAATAAGGAAATATTATGGATGCATAGAATGAAGATCTGAGCATGAAATTCTGCTGAATTCTCTTAACCAAGGGTTTCTAGTGAATACAATTTGTTAAGAAGGTGAACCACATTTTTAGGGAAGTGAACACTTCCTAGCTGCTGTTACAACTATTGAATTCTATAATGCTCAAAAAAGTATTATGAACACTTAAAACACTTTAGCATTGAAGTTTGATCTCCTGTCTTTGAAAGTACTTTTTAATGACCTGTCAGAAGAACAGGACACATCAGAATGAAGTCTGTTAAAAGCCTTATTCCTATTACTTAGAAGTATGCTGAACATTCAGCAGTTCTACGAGTTGACAGTACTACAACAAAGATGAGGATTTAAACTTGATAAAATTGCTTGCCTATCTGTAGAAATTCCTTCAAAGTGGAGAAGAAATTTACTTCAACAGAGCACCAAGAATTGCTGAGAGGTTATTAACAACATTGAGGAAAAATAGTGTGACCCCTAAGTGTCCCAAATACATCTTGGCAGCTCAAAACCAAATTTTAGCTGCTAAACAGGGAGGGTAACATGGTCAATGATTATGAGAAATACATTAATTCCTCCTTACATTATCTGTTACACTCATAGAGATGGCAGAATCAAACCAACTTGAACTGGGTCAGCTTGACCTCTTTTGCATCTATTCACATTGGTCTTAAAAGCAGCTGTTTCTCTGATATCCAGCAAAACATCTGCCAAAAGCTCTACAAAACCAAGGAGAGATGCCAAAAATGCATACAAACAGCATCTTGCTCCTGTGTGCTCACATTATCTTACTTGTAAATTCTCTGTGCCTAAAGGCATGTGTATTTTCTACTCATTGGAAACAATCTGATAAATTGGTGACATGTTTCACCTAAAACCATTTTTACTGAAGTAAATCTGAAGACATAAAGCAGACAGAGAATACAAACAGCTGCATGCATTGCATAAACAACCAGATTTCTGGAAGAACTGTGAAAATGTATCACATATGAGATAGTCTACTCTCTATTTTTTCCACTTTAGCTGGAAAAATAACTTTAAAAAACTAACTTTAAAAATAAATTTAGCTGGACATAACTGGATAACTTCAGGAAAGAAAAAAAGATTGGGGGATGCAGAAAGAACAACTGCACAAAAAAATATTACCAAAACTATTCATAATTATGAGGGAAAATAATGTCCTCTCCCATAAAAGCCAAAAAGATTAAGAGACATTAGCTCACGGAGTACAATGAGGACCATTTGCACAGCAAAACAATTTGTGCAAAGAAAAGCTATACTGGCTGAACAGGAGCAAGAATTGGATGATCAGCAATCAGTAAACTACAGGTAGTGGTTGATAATAATATGGTGAGAAGATCATAGTTGCTCTATGAGGAAGTCTAGTACTTTCACAACATTTCTGGGATGCAGGATTTTTTTTAAGTCTTCCATTAGTTCAACAGCAAGCAGGAAAAGGGCTGATTATGGACTCATTTGCAGTTGTTGCCATTTGTCACCATCTCCAAACTTATGACCCTTGAGTTAATCTGGCAACTGTATTGCTGGAAATACTTATGCAATAAATTTAAAAGTGACTCTCAGGGCAACCAAACCCCTTGATTCATGCTAACTGGCTTTTGGTTTTATTTCTATAACCATCCTTTCCTCTTTTTTTCTCCTCCATATCTGGAAGTTTTTGTCCTGTAGGCCTCAGTTTCACCATGTTGACCAGCGTACTGCAACATCACGTAGGAGATGCCAATACATCTGTGTCCCTGATTCTTAGCCCAACAGAAACCAAAAGTTTGCCAGAATTATTGCTTGTTCACTACTTAGAGAAAGCAGTGGGTTGCAACTTTGTGTTGGTTCATGGCTGGCAGTGGCAGGGGAGAGAATGAAACAAAACTCACACAGGTCAAACCCACATGTAAGCCTTGATTCAATAAAGCACTGTAGCACTTACTTGAAGTTACACACATGCTCCAGAGCTTGGGTGAATCTGGGCCAAAGTAATGATAGCTAACACATGGGGATGTGTTTGAACAAGCACGAGAGCCTATGAGGTCATAAGGGGAAAGCATCAAATACAATCATTGGGTTTATACTCATAAGATGAAGAAAGAAATAATATTCATGGACTGACAAACAGAATCACTACTGTACAGCAGACTGTGCTTCCATTTCCTGAAAGGATAAATGCAAATCCAAAATAGAGCTAACAAGCAGAAGAGTGATTCTAGCTTCACTCATATTCCAAATAGCATCATCTCAGCTCTCCTGCAGGGGTGTGGATTCAACCCTTCCCTTTTTTATCTAGGAGGTTCTTTGCTTCACACAGGGGATGAAAGTTTAACTTGAGGTTATGCTCCAAAAAAACCCCAAAATACACTTTCTACATCCAGTATTATGAAACAGTTTCACTTCTTTCAGATCACAAGTTCTCAAAGCTGTGTGATTAATATTTTACCTCTTGCCCACCCTCCCAGCTTTACATTGCTGGTTTTGCTCATCACTTACTACATTCTGCACATTTTAACGGAATGGAAGGGAGAAACAGCAAAGGGAACCCTTTTCCATTCCCAATGATTCAGCAGATAAAGGATGTAGAGATTGTACAAATAAAGAGGAAGGACAGTAAAAGAGAGATTAAAAAAATACATAATTCAAGTCGTGCTGTTGTTGTTGAGGTTGTACATTGCTAGAATCACTGATTCTAGTACAGGACGCCAAAATTATATGCTATTATAACAATGAAGCAAAATTGTTACCTGAAGGGAAGAAACAATATGGTTACTGCAATGAAAACAACAACAAAAAGTATTACCTGATATCAGAAAGATCACATTTGTTTCCAGCGATGGCCATTACAATGTTTTCAGGACCATGTTCTTTTAGTTCTTTCACCCATTTTTTCAAAGTATGAAATGAATCCTATGTCAGAAATAACAAAGTAAGCTACCAGCACACTCTCTGCTGATGTATTTGCCTATTTCTTAAAGTAGAGGAGCACAGCTTTGACACAATTAATGCAATAATGGTTATATAGATCACAAGACTGGAAGATCATTTATTTGTCTATGCAATTTGCTTTTCAAGCTTTAGGCCATAAGACTTCTTCAAATTAATTCTTGAATTTGGATGCTTCCCTCTTTTCTACTTCCCCTCCTCCCTGCTCCAATGCAGCACCTAATATTAAACTTCCAGTGATGAAGAAACTACCTCAGCTCATCTAGTAGCTCATTTCCTTCACTTATTGCCAGCTTCATTTGTCTAATTTCACTTCTGTCCAGTGGCTTACCATGTCAGCCACTGTCATATTTTTGGTAATATCCAGGAGAGCTTCCGCAGTGATATCCACCTCCCTGCATTTCCAAATCTGCAATCTGGTAAACTTTAATTTACTCATTATAAAACTGAAAAGAGGTGACAATTCACTTGGCTCTTTTCTCCTCCAAGCACAAAAATCAAACTCTATCTGAGCTACCTACCTTTTAATAGTAATTTTTCTATTTCTTTACACTAGTGAAGTAGTAGCTTTAAGATCACACTTCTATCTGGTGATTCTAATATAATGCACAGTTGAAATTTTTACTGACTAAATGAGCTTCCAAATAGACTATAAATCATTTTTTTCCCTTAAGAAACGCAAATAAGAGTCGTGTCTAAATCAGCAATAGCTGCATCAGTATCACTGAAGGCAGAGCCCTATCAATCACTTGGGAAAAAAAAAATCCATTCTGCTTTAATGATTAACACTGAATATTAAGCATCAGAAAATGAAATACACATTGACCTTCCTCTCCTATTTCCCCCTTTTTATCCTGAGAGCTGTTCCACATAAGCTTGGAGAAAGGCTGGCAAAACAAAATTTTATTCTTACAATATATTACAAGATCAACTGTAAGATATTTAAATCAAAAGTATCAATCCAGCACAATTCACTCTTCCTCACCTTTTCCTGGCAAATTAGCAGTAGAGAACAGCACTGCAGCACAACAGTGACCACCACCATCAGTGACAGATCATTACACTAATGCACTGGGGAACCAAACCAGCCTTCCCAGCCTCGTAGTAAATAAGTCAATTGGCAAGAAAGGAATGAAATGCTAGTGAACTCTCCTGGCCATCCATTAGCACTGCCTCTAACCCAGCTCTATCTTCCAAAAGGAGAGAAGGAAGCATGCAGCTAGAATCTCCTAGCCTCCTCTGCCTGAGAAACGAGCCAGAGAAGTTAAGGATCTAAAAATACAATTTTCATTCCAAATTAATAATGTTGAGACAAAAGGTCAGAGACTTATGATTTCATTACCAGTTTCAAAATTAAGACATGACGCCTGCAATACAAACATGAAATGATATGCTTAGATAAAAATAATTAGTTTTAAAATCAGTAATATACAAACAACTTAATTTCTACTCAGCTGAAAAAGCTAACAGCTGCTTTTTGTAGTAAAAATTCAACTCCACACAGAGAACACAGGTGGTGGTAGGGGGTATTGCAGGACATTAATCCTGTCTACTTAGCAAGCAGAAACCCAAAGAAACATTGACAAAATACAGTCTCCAGCCTTTTGTCTTCATGAAGTTGAAACAACACAGAAGCAGAACTTTTTATTTAATGCTTTAGGCCAGCTGGACACCTTAACCCAGCTCCACAAACTACTACTGAGGCATATATATGCCAGACAAATTAAATTCTGCAGTTGTGGGGTTTAACTCCAACTCAAGCCCAAACACAGGAGTTAACACAGGCAAAAGCATCCCAAAGGTCTTACCTGTTTGGTGATATCATACACTATCACAGCTGCTGCTGAACCTCGGTAGTACATTGGAGCCAAGGAATGGAACTGTTAAAACATAAACCCCCCAAAAGAAAGTATCATCAATAAATCAGACTTATCACATGCTTTGCCAGGTCTCATAGACTTGCCATGACAGCACCACTCCCTCTGTTTCATCCCGTAGAGAACAGACCTTACCAGTGGTCACCCTTCTCTCATTTTCCTTAAACACAAAGAAGCCAGACCTCCTTTATCTCATGCTGCTCTTCATCCCACTGAATTTAAGCATGCCGCACTTACTGATTCAATGCATCACTTCCATTACAGGGCATGGACTTTGAGGACAAGTTTTGACAGGAAGATCAACTACACTTGGAAGCCTAACCTGATGGCATAGGGGCCCCTTCCCCTGGCAAACCACAGTCTTGCTTTGTAGATGTAAGACTGGATTCAGCTTGGGTCTGAATTTCATAAAACATTGCAAATGACTTGGATAAAATTAACTGTTCAGAAAAATCTGAACATCTGTCTTGTTTACCTATCCTATACTATGATAGATATTTCAAAAAACATGGATTCTTGCAGTTACTCTTCAGCTTTTTGTTTCAAGGAAAACAGTCTTTGAGAAAAAAAAAACCTAAGAAATAAACATGTTTGTTGTAACAACTGAAGAACAGCATAATTTTCATAATTTACCAATGACTAAGCAGCTGATTTAGAATTTCAGCTTACAATTACAATTAGAGAAAGGAAGTAAAAAAGTCTTTCTGCTGATTCAACTAAGCTTAGTCTCAAACAAACCAAAAATAATCTTTCTTGGAAAATACATTCAGTCTCAGTATGCTCACACAGCCATTTTTTAATTTTCTGGGGGGGAAGTTATCTGCAAAAGCAGCATATTAAGCTGCAGCTAATAACTGAGGTCAGCGCCTAAATCAAATACATTATTAGGGCAGGGTCTGAACCTCACTGCCCAGCAAACGTGCACAGATCCACGTGTTACACTGCAAACCTCTGCACATTTACTGGCCACATCTTTTTCCCAGAACTGTACCTACTGACTGAGCACTTAGACTTTTAGCAGCCTCCACATTTCTTGCTGTTTCACGTGCAATGTATCAGGCAATTTATTTGCAGTGCTGGTTCACTTGCCAGTTTGTAAGCTATTTATCACAGATCACGCACACCAGCTCAAGGTCGGCTCTTTTATAACAGCATGGATGCACAGCAGCAGTGACAGATGGTCAAGTGCTGAAGTGTTTTGGGGAGCGAGGCAGGTGGGAGAGCTCATTAATAAGAGAAAACAGCAGGAAAGAGGATGAGAAAAGAAAGAGGAATCAGTCAAGAAGCGTGGTCTGAAGAAACGGGATCAGCCAAGATCCTGAGGGAGTTGGGTAGATGTGTGCTTTCTGGGGTTTTAGTGTGTAGCTTTATTACTCGCATGCTTAATGCAATAAATGCTTTCCAGAATTTTTAGGCTCCTAAATCACAACAGAAATTTTCAGTATGTTGGAACAGAACAGAACCATTCAGTTGGAATGGACCTACAACAATCATGTAGAGCAAGTGCCTGATCAATTCAGGGCTGGCCAAAAGTTAAAGCATCTTGTTAAGAGCATTGACCAAATGCTTCTTAAACACTGACAAGCTTGAGGCATCATTTCAGATAGAAAAAAGGGCTTTTTCAAGTATGTTAACAGCAGAGGAAGTCTAAAGAAAACACAGGATTCTTTACTTGCTTCATGATCACTGTGGCCAAGGCACCCCACCTACCACCACATCCCCCAAGCCCTTCCTAATCACAAACGAGTCTAGGAGGGCATCTTGCCTGCTTGGCTCACTGAATGCCTGCAACTAGAAGTTATCTCCTACAATCTTCAAGAACCTCCAAGGCCTTCTCCTCAACGTAAGTATTGTGTTGAAGTAGCCTGAAAGTCAGGAACCCTAACTGTGGAGGATACATCTGACCTTTCACGGTGTATGCACACTTCTCCCAGTCTGCAAACTCCAGGAAAAAAACATACATACCCTACACACATGCTGATTTGGTCTTAATCTAGATTACATTTTAATCTAGATTACACAGCATTCCTGAATTTACAAAGAACTCTCAGATAACAGTAATCACACTTCACAGGGGCCATGCAGTTAAACTCACATACTCCAAATTCCTTCAAGACTGACCCTAAAAGCAGACTGAGAACCTGTACAACATCTTGGGAATTTCTCTCTTTTCTTCTGACCAGCTGACAAGAAAACTTCACTTAATTGCTTCACTGAAGAATATGTGCAGTGCTAGTGCCAGAAAGCAAAAATAAAAATAATTTAAAACAAACAGAAGAAAAAAAAAAGCGCCCTTTTTCATTCTCTTATACAGCCTAATAAACAAACATGACAATACACTATGTCCTAGTCACAAGAAATCACTGTTTTCTGCAAGAAAACAGGAAAAGCCTCTTTGCAACACTGAATGAACCAAGAGAGGCTGAAAAATTTTAACTGCATGAGTTTCATGATCTCATGATAGACTCTTAACAAATGTGCTTCATGAACATGAATTTTCCAATATCATTCAAATAATTATGTTTAATTTTTCTTTTAAATTAGTGCCCAAAAGCAAAGTCCTCTTGAACATTTTTCTGGCCTAATTAATTGGAAAAAGAGAGTCACATCAAATTAATTAAAGGGATACAAAATACTAATCTACACATTTTTCACCTGCCAAGGACCAAATGTGGGACAGATGCCCAAAACAAGTGACATACAAAAAAAACCAGCTCACTAAATTAAATCTCACAGGACTACCTTCTGTAATATAAATGACAATGTCTATAACCTTGATTTTATAGCTCAGTATTTCTGTATCCAGTAATTTCCAAGAAAATAAGGAGAAACAATCCAGTTTGAAATTTGGCATAAGAACAACTCTGCTTGAGGAGGGCCACCTAAAAATGCTCAGGCAGCCACTCCCAGCCCTGCCACACAGACTTAGGTTACAGCCCCAACTTTCCAGGGAGTCAGCCCCTCCATAACCTGCAGCCAAGAGCAGCACTCTGGCAGATGTCACCCCTCCCTGCAGCCAGCAGCAGCTCACATCCCCTTGGCCTAACAGGAAAACACAGACCAGAAAGATGTCCATCAGCTCCCACCGGCACAAATAATCACACTCCTAACTCATTTCAAAAGCTGATCAATGTGCTGCCTAAAATAATTAATTTTCTTTTTTCATTATACTGCTACAGGAATCATATTAGTTTGACAATTAATAATATTTGAATTCCTAATTACTAAATTACTTGTAATTTGCTTGCACCTTGACTTAGTAAAATTTAGGGATCACTGCTTGCCTTTAGCAGAAATATTAATACAGTGACAAGCTTTCAGATTTAACTTTGCCAGTCTGCTATACCAGGCTCTTCCACTCTGAAGATAACACAAAAGGGAGAAATCAGGGTCTAATCACCTTTCCTTGTGCCTGGTCTAGCTTTAGTTCATCTTTCCTGACTGCTGGTGACTACGTTTCTATGCAGCATTATAGACATTGAACAGCCTTAACTGCACAACCCCTAACACTTTTCTCATGGCTGCATTATACTCACATGATCATCCTTGAATTGGTGAATACATTCAGAGGTGGCTTTTCTCCTGTGTTTACCCCCCAAAAAGTTTTTTAAAAACTCAGCTACAACTTTACAGCACATATTTTTGTTAGGAGCAAAAAATACTGAACCTTGGTACTTACACTACCAAACTTCATCTCAACTTCTTTCCACCTTCTAAGCACTGGGAACACCTCCCATCTCTGTATAATAAGTAAACTACCAATAGCAGGCCACCTGCTGTGGGAATTTAGAAGTTTTATGCCTCTCATTCAGTGTCCACCAAAAAAAGTTTGCCTATTTGCCTATTTGACCTACTGCATCACTCATTAGTCCCATTTTGCTTTTGAAGAGGTTGATAACAACTGGTGAGGCTGAGGTTGCTAATCCACACAATGCCATACTCAAGTTGCAGGGGTACATTTTCCAGTCCAACAGCCAGGCTGAAAGTACCACTCAAAATATAAATAAGAAACTTATTTTACCAAAGACATGCCAAAACCCAGAATCAATTACTTCATGGAGACTTTCAGGACTCTCCTCCTTGGAGACACACTGTGCTCCATACCTACAGTCACCTGAACCCTGGTGCAATGCTGACTGTGCTCAGACCACCTTCTTCCTTGTGCTCCTCTACCCACACAACCATTTTGCACTTGTGGTTCATCATCTCTGACACCAAGCAAAAAAGAGAGGCCACATGTGCATTATGAAATTTCTTCTGAAAGCAGAACCCCTTTTTTTCAAAGAGTCCAACTAGAAGCTGCCCAACCCTTTACAGCTGTAGAGCCCCATAGTACAGAGTGCAAATCCAGTCTTCCATGGTGCAAAATACAAGCTGAGCATAACCAGAGTTTCTCTCATTGATTCCAGGAGTATTCTGGGATCCTGCAACCCCTCATCTGGCCATCTCAATGAAGCAACAGAAGCTTTGCCCTTGTAAAGGACAGAAAGACGGAACCAAGCAGCCTTTAAGGAATTCACCACCTATTTAAAAGCAGTGTAGTATTTTGCTTTCTGCTGCCTGCATCTCATCACAGAGGGGCATATTTGGTCACAGGTAACACCTACCACGTTTCCTCTTTACTAGCAGTAAAGAATGGGGAAGAAGGAAAACCGTCACGTCATACTTGGAACAGAAAACCAAAATCAAGGGAACACAGTGTAAATCACACCTGAGCTGTGGTAGTGGAAGTCTCTTAACCCTGTCTAATGTAATGCTGATTTAGAAAGCAAAACAGAGGCCAAATGAACACAGAAATAAAAACTACCACTCCTGCTTGTTTATATACAGGCTGACAAATGCTGCTGAAGACAGTTGGGATTCATTCAATCTGCCAGGCACACCGGGGAACATTAATTCATGTCAGCAGCTCTTTGCACCATCCTGTGGTGCTATATCCCAGGACTGGCATACTGCCACAGCAGGGCTGCCTCTTCCCAGCTCCACAGTCAAGAGGCAAAAAAGCAAAACCAACAACTACAATCACCTAACTCCTGTATCTGGTTGCTTTTACTCTTCTAGACTGTAAAGAACATCACCTGCTCTTACTGCAAAAGGATTATAATTCTGCCCATAAGCACAGCTGGAAAGGATAAGCGTGCACAGACTGAGCAGAACCACACCAGTGCTCAGCAAGTGTTACACACTTTGAATTCAGCTACGATTTTCCCACACAGTGCCTTCTCAAGCACTTGCAGGTGCACAGCAGCACAAGATTTGCTTCCTGGCAGCTGTGATCATTTGACTAAACTTCATTCCCTTTCCTATGAAGCTGCTTTCTGACAACACGTTGCATCTTAGTGGCCAAAACCAAACCACTTCGTGCCTCTCAAGGTCGGAGATCCTTACTCTTACTCTTTATCTGGGTGCCACTAATGGCAGGGACAGCCGCTGGCTCAGCTACTTGCTGACATGTGCGGGCAGCATCATAGCCCTGCAACTTCCTTCCCCTTCCTGTTACACACACTCACACTTTCTGGACTCTTATCTTGAACACACGTCAGTCCCCTCGCACAGCAGGCCACTCCCACACCTCTGCAGGTGATTTTGGGTGTCCTGTTTCTCCTGCCCTTGGCCCTTCCTGCCAGGCCACTCCCACAAAACCCCTTCAGTCCCTTCCCAAAAACCACCTGAAGTACACTTGCCCAAGTGTGGACAGTGTTACATGCCCCATTTCCTGCCACCTTCAAGGTAGTGGCTGCCAACAAACAGAAAATTGGGGTGGTGCAGAGAGAAGCAAAGGCAAACCCCAAAAGCATTAAACAGATTATCCTGACACACAAGCTTCTTGAACAGGGAGGGATACAAAATTCCTGACATTCTCAGCTGGCAAAGAGCAAATGGGAAAAAATGTTATGCATGAAAGCCAGTTTCAGATACCATTTAGCATTTTAAAACCTTGAGTAGTTTTCCTTACATGATCGAAGGCTGAAATTCCAGTTCTCAGGATTTGCAAGCTGAGTAAATCATGAAAGATCTCTCTGATCTACAGGTATTTTTTGCTAGTTAAATTGAAGATTATATATATATATATATATATATATATATATATATATATATATAAAAGAGAGCATTTTTTCCAATGTCTAAGAATTCTTCAACTGAAGAAGGAAAAATCTCAACATTTTAGGTTAACCTTTTAAAGGTATTTCAAACAGGCAGAAAACAAACTTTTGCAACATCACAGAAGTGACCTGTGCTTAGCCGTTCTGAAGTTTACAGTCATTAAACAAAGGATGCAAAAGACACTACACCAAAGCCATGACTCATCACCAAGCTACAAGTGCTGCAAGTTTGCCGAAGCTTAAGAAAAAACACATTCAAATGCATCCTTTGAATGATTTACCATGCTTTATGCTCACTCTGAAATAGTAAAACTAACATATTCGCTTGCTAGCTCTAATATCACTTGTGCTCTCACATACTGCCGAATCACCTGTCAACATTTGCAGCATGCAAGAGGTCCTCACACCACACACAGTGAGCCACCCCCACTCTGACTGAGCTGTGGCAGACCATCAGAGCCACATTTATGACACCACAGTGCAAAATTCAGGCTGTGTTTTGCCTGCAGATATAATTCAAGTCATTGATAGATGGTGTTGTGACACTGTCTCTGAATCACCAGGACAACTACTGCCACTCAGAAAAGAGGGAGCTATAAAGAGCTATGGACATGCCATCAGTCAGTCTTTTCCTGGAAGTGGAGAACGTTAAAAAAAAAAAAAAAAACAACAAAAAAAGAAAAAGCTTACAACTCCGGATAATTCCTATTGAGCTTTAAACTGGGCTCAAGTAATTGAGGCCTCTTCTATTAAACAAAATTAAAAGTCCCAGAGTTCAACGCAGTAAATTTTAAAAGGACAGAGATAAATTTTCCTGCCCTAGAAACATGGCCCTCAGACTCCCTGTTTGCTACAATATTCCTCAGCTGGCAAAATGGAAAGCTGGCAGCCACCCAAGGTATTCAAACAAAGCATTGTAATTAGAAGCTACTTAGGGCACCATGAACCAAAATATATGCTAATAAAAACATCATTAACTAACTTGTGAGCAGACTCTTCTTAGGGGTGGGAATCTTTGCTAGTAACAACAGAATTGTCGGGCACGTTAGTCCTGAAGTCTGCAGCCAACAATTCAAAGATAATGAGGAAAACGTGAGATAGGAGGGGGAAAAGTGACATTTGGGAAATATTGGTGTGGAGGGAAAGTGACTGAAGGAAAAATAAAGTGAGTTTGTTGGATAGCACACCAACGCAAAGCAACCAGGTCTGCAGAGACCAGTATTTAGGTACAGGAGATAGGGGGATTTTGTGAAGTGAGCTGTCAGCTTGTTTCTTTCTAGTGAAGAAAAGGGAAAAGAAAAAAAACAAAAAAACACCAAGATAAAAGGATTAAGAAGCTCTCTCTCTCTCCTTTTGTAATCATGTACTATGTGAGTTTTTCACCACAAGCCACATTGCCCTCTCCAAGGTCTCCTCCTAAGAAGCACACTCAACATTCACTGAGTGTGGGATATCCCACCAGGGATATGATAGAAAAGCTTTTAATCTCCTTTTTCTGCTGCATTATTGTCAATTTGCAGCACTGACGCCAAGCTAGCAGCTTCCCAGAGAAAATCATGAACAGGGAAGTGAAAACTCATGAAAAAGGACAAACTCATGAACAAGGATCACAGAAGTGCCACCAGTGTTGTTTTTTCGCCTGCCTCCTCCAGCATGGTTAAGGTTTGAACTTAACTTTCATGGCATAAATGAGGCCTCATTTCAATCTCAGCCAGAGCTCTTCTGCTGTGAAGGCTCCACATCAGCACCTAGACACAGCTGGCACAGCTGGGGAAGCACAGGGCACCCCAACTCCAGAATAAGCACAAGCCTATGCTCAACCTTGCATTTAGGAGAGCCAAGCCAAACGAAGGCAATGTTGAAAGAGCAGGAAGCCCTGAACACTGCCCTCAGCAGTACAGACTGACAAAACTGCCAGGCTTCAGCAGTGGAACACAAAGCCTCAACAGAAATTGAAAAGAACAAGGGAAGGACAATTCTCAAAGCAGAAACAACACTCAGAAGACATTTATTAGTACACTGTGAAAACAGCAATAGGCCCAAAGGATGGGATAAGCTGGAAATGTTGGGTCATCATTGTTGCTCAGAGGACAATTGGAAAAAAATTAACAGGGGGGAGGCATCTGCTCTTGAATAGCAGATCAGAAGGAGCAACACAAAACAAAGCAACGAAAAATCCCTGATTCAAGTGAGTAAGATATTGAGAAGCATCATATGTTTAGCTGTAATGTGAAACAGGAATGTTCTATGACAGAGAATGACCTGGACCAGTACAGACCTCACCTTAGGAAACTTGTCTGCCTCTGTAGCTTGCACTGAACACCAATGAACTTTGTTTACTATATCACTACACTCCCCTAGTCCTAGTGGGAACACACTGTGCAAACACAGAACAAAAAGATGGTCCCTGGACTAATTCATGATTACTAATTAATTAAAACCTTTAACATGTCTTATCTGTAAAAAATTCTAAGCAATCTAACAAAGTTTGTGGTGCTCACTGTTCACCACAGCTTCTCACACACACACGCAAAAAATGGAAAGCAGATGTTTGAAAAATGATGAGTTAAAAAAAATTGAGAGGAAACATAAGAGACTAGTTCGGAAGGATGGATTTTGTGTCCAAGAGTCAGAGCTCAGTCACAGATTTCCTGCCTCAAATGAGGCATCATTTGTTTCAGTAAATATGAATATTACTATTCACCTACTTTTAAAAGAGGGGTTTTTTTGAGAGTCCTTGGACTATGTAGGAAAATAGTTAAATTTTGATATAAGTATTAATCCAACTGAGTTTTGTGTGTAAAGTGCTAAAAGGAAAAGAAAAAGCAAGGAGAGCAGGGCAGTGGAGGGAAAAGAGAGAATAAGCAAGGAAACTGAAACCATGGGAAAAAAATAAAAGAAAAAGATGAACTTTTGGTACCTCTTGCAATAATTAGTCAGTTATCAGCTCCAGACCATGCAGAAATGGAACAAACAAGATTCAAGGGAAGGAATTAGGCTATACTTCAAATATGTTTTTCAAGGTCCATTTTCCCATGATAAATAACTTACTGAATTGTTATGAGCCAACAGATTTCATCAGGGTCACTTTACCTCATGCTGTGCATTGAAAATAAAAGCACAAGCATTTCCTGCACTTAAATGCAAAAATCTTTGCCCACAATTCACATACAAGGTATGGAGAATTCATTAGGAGGTATCAGGACTGACATCCCAGTCTGTATAAGCCTCTTATTTTATCCCAACCTTATATGAGCATAGCTACAATGTCCTATGAAGAGACACTGTGCCATTTCATAAGTTTGAGAATATTCTAGAAGTGTGCATAGGTTTTTCCATTTCTCTCATATTTCTCAAGACAAATGTGGGCATATATTAAGAGAAGCCTACAGTTCTACAGTCTATTACTGCATACTACTGCCACTGAGGCTATTAAAAGAAAAAAAAAAAATTACCCACCAGACTTACATACAGTCAAGATGAACTAATGCCCAAGCATCCATCATGGTTTGTTGGGGGTTTTTTTGGTGTTTTTGTTTGTTTGGTGTTTGGTGGGTTTTTTTTGGTTTTTTGTTTGGTTTGGTTTGGTTTTGTTGAAAGAAAAGCTGCCTGATCTGAGCAATTCACTTCACACACTTGAAAAAAAATCAAGACAAAAACCCGAAGTGGTTCAGGTTGCCAGTGGTAATTTCCTAAATAATAACAGCAGACACAAGCTATGCCCACATTCACTGTCCCAATCTAAGATAACCACAGAGTCACCACCTAAGTTCAGACCCTCCCCAGCCCATGGGCTGCAAGTCAAAGCCTTTCCAATGCCAGTAAGAGCTGCCACACACAAACCTGACGAAACCAGAGGGGAACTGGATGTTGCTGGGGCACTGCTCAAGATGTCTTGGGGAAGGTGGCTAACAATTCATACCATGTTTTGGGGTTTTTTTAGGTAAGTGGTATGGTCAGTCTATCTCTGCATTTTCCCCATCCATGGAAAGGGAACCTACATACTTGGTGCCTGCTGACCACCTGCATTGCAGAGCCTTGCAAAGATTCATGGGGCTGACACTTACAAAGTCTTCTAAAGATGAAAGGTTTAGAAAAAGTACATCAACACATGAAGAGAGACCAGGATAATAAAAGCATTCTGCAAACTAATACTCACCCGCTCCTGACCAGCTGTGTCCCAGATCAGAAATTTATGAAGCTCATTCCCACATGGCACAGTTTTAGTCATGAATGATGCTCTGGAAAAATGGAAGAAAGAGAAATTTGTAACATAACTGACACTCTGAATATGTGACCTGTAGACCTTAGTGAGTTCTGCTGGATTAGACTGCATTTGGGGAAAACTCCGAAACCTTCATAAAATACCTGCAGAAGTAGAAGTCTCCCTTCTCTCAGATAGGACATATGCTACCTATAGATGTATTTTTTTTAAAGAAGGGAAAAGCCTCTGAAGTTCAGAGGGCATTTGTTCATGGGTCCAGGAACACAAATGCTCCTGCCATTCACACGTGGCTTCCGCTGCTTGTTAGCTCCACCTTCTTGGTGATACAGACCTGAGAAAAAGGCAACAGACAACACCATGTGCCACTTTTCACTTTAACACATGAGACTGGATCACCAGGGAACAGAAAAGTCACCTGCTGAAGTGAACATAGTAAATAAATGCAAGAAAGTTGCTCTCTCTTTCAACTGGGATGAAGAAGTCTTTGTTGTTTCTTTTATTTTCCATAGGAAATGAGATAGGTCTATATTTTCAAAGCTTTTTCTTTTAGGAAAGAAGGTTACAAATCTATAGGCATTTTATGTATTACAGCAGTTTGTTTGAAAGCTGGTAGGAGAGACTGCCAAACTCTGGCAGATTTCTATTTTCCCCATCCTAGCTGGGTACTGCTGAACCATTTTTGTTGTGGTAACATTTTTCCTGGCTCATAAAGATGCATTTGATACAATGCAGGGTCATTACAAAAGCACTGAATGACATCAAATGACACATGACTGAACAAAACATTTCCTGAGAATGATATAGCAGAGTTCTGCTATACAGCCATCTGCAAATTGCTTGAATTTAACAATACTGCAATGCTTATGGAAATACTAACTAAGGAAAAAAAGAAAAAGGCAGCATTTCTTTGGTTGTTTTCAGGGTGTGATCTCTCCGTTGTTACTCTCCTTCTCAAACTAACAAGCAACACTTCACAGCTTCAGAAATGGGAATTTTATAGATCCACAGTGGCTACTGTTGATTGAAAGGATTATATATTTAAAATAGTCGAATAATTTGGAAGAAAAAACCCTTATCTGTGGAAACAAATAATATCACCTGCGTGAAGCTAGCCTTCACATTTTAATATCCCAATGGAAAAAAAAAATCCCTTTAGTATTCATAATTATGATAACAGAGGAAAATTGTTTTCCAAATTGAGCAGAAGGCATTTACTTAGCAACAACTACTAGGTGAAAAAGTCTACTAATGGTTTAGAAGTAAAAAGAAAACCACTCAAGTTGCCATCAATTCCTCCACTGCAAACAAGTGTCCTTCAGCCAGTAATTTTATTCATGACCTGCTTCCTTTCTCTCTGTCCATTTTTCTCTATTCATCTCATTCAGGAATCCAAAACTGTCCTGGAACCTCTACGTGCAGCTTCCAGCTGAGACTCCTCCATGGATTGAAAGGCAAGAGCTTCAGAAGGTACCGTCCAACTCTCTGAACAACACACAACAATAAGTACCAATCCTTCACAGACAACTTAAAACACCTCTGACACACATGCCAGATCAGCCCTCTCCCCGCAAATTACTCCTTTCTGTACATTCCATAATAGCTTCCTTTCCCATAAGAGATCCATAACTTTAAAAATTTTCTAGGTCGCACTGGACTTGGAAGATCTGTCCCTAAGATATTAAAAGAAAAAAAAAGATCTGAATTAAAATCTACCACAGGACTATTAGGATTCTGATAGTTTGATACATGGAAGCTTCTTAGTTTTTAAAGAAGTGATACAAATTAATTATACTTAGTTTAAATTGCTTTGTTCCTATTTTTAGAAAGGACAATGTGACACATCCTAAACTTAGACAAAAAAAAATCTATGGGGAAACAGACACTGTCCATGTTCCAGTCCAGCCTACCAGGACACTCAACAAAGGTACTTTAAAGGTTTCCCATGGTCTTCTTGCCTTTACTGCCATTACTCAGCTATGGGATGACCTGATCACTGCGCACATCACAGCCTCTTGTGTTGTGGGGTTTTGGTTTTTGTCTTGTCAAGAGCTTCCCACTTCAGACTGTTTTGGCTGTAGGACCTTAAGACTTAAATCACTCAAGGGTCAGATTTGAAACCCCACTGACCAGTGAAAACCAAAGTGATGTTCTGTGTGGTACTTACCCAATAGTAGGACTAATATTATGATCAAAGTGGTCCTGGACAAACCGACAAACGATGCTCGATTTCCCAACCCCAGTATCCTGAAAATCAAAGAAAGCATGATAGTGAGTCATGAAGTCATATCCAGGAGATCCTAGATGTCAATACTTCACTTGATTTATTTTCAAGAATTAATATTTGACTCTTTCTTCTTGTCCTGTGGCAAGTGGGGCACCTTACACATTTCAGAAGAAAAGCGAGGACATGGCTTATCCTTTTCAAACATCAGCTTTGTGAGTGAATCTCCCTGGCCCTCTTCCCAGGACTCCCTTCCTCTCCAAGCCGTCTATTTTATTGGGTGGATTTTATATTCCTGTTGCAAGGACTGCAGTCCATCCAGCATAGCCATTTACTTGTACAAGCAAACCCCGTGCTTTCCAACACACAGCGCATTACACAGCAGAGCCAGAGAAACAATTTCATTCAGGCCTGTTGCACAGCCAGTCCAAGCAAGTTTCCAAAACAGGCTAAAAACACCAACATGTTACTGTCACTCTGACAGCACTGACTTAGTGGAAATAACCTTTTCATGGCATGACAAACTAGCCCACTTAGTGGAAACTTTGCAGAGGCTTTGGGTGGTTTTGAAAAGGTAGGAATCCAAAGATCTGGATCTTCAGAGATGTGCAGCTCACCCTGTACATGCCATGTTAGAGGTCTGCAGTGCATTACTTTAAAGGCAACACACCTTACTATCTACACTGCAACATGGCAGGCTGATTCCATTTGCAGGAATAGTCTTTTTTTTTTTTTTTTCTTTTAACACACCAAATCAGTAGGAAAAATAACAGCAGTACAATACTGGAATAAAATTCAAAATTACCTGAGGGGGCAGGAAAAAATTTGAAATTATGCAGAAATATTTTTTAGGCATTTACAATCTAAACAACTTCCCTAAAATGCAACATTTTTCACTTTTGCCCAAAGCCTTGGATGGTAGGTAGAACTTAAATTATACAGGTAATTATCAAGGAAGAGGAATAACATTATCCCTGTGTCTTCCACAGAATTGCAAAGAGCCTCCTTAGAGACAAAAAGGATGCCAGGAAATCGATACTGACCTTTCCAAGACATTAACAATGACAGCCCAGGGTCCAATCTAACTCATTAAACAGTCAATGGAAAGTTTTCTATTAATTTCATTGAAGTGATTGCAGAACTACCAGATTGTACCTGGTAGCTCCAATTGTATCCACATTTTAAGATGATTAATTTACACAACACTCTTGAAAAATGCCAAGATAAGACAATACAGTTTGTGAACAGCACAACACACATAAATATATATTAAAAAAATAGAAAAGTAGCTTTTGCCCACACATAACTACATATTAAAAATAGCATTTCTGTCTCTCCTATAACCATTTTGCAATATGTTATCTTCTTTTTGAGTAAGAAAAAGAATGCCTGTATTTACATTTCCTTTCACCGTGCTTACATGAAACTGGTATTGTCACGCCAGCCTTTATAGACAGCACTTATTAGAAAACCATCATTTAAACTCTCATATTTAATTCAAAGCTGTCCTTAGTCAGCTTAAAAGCCATAATAAATGCTCATGTTACCCAGACAGTTGTTTATCTACTCTGTTCAATCAATAGGAAAAAAAGATCAAAGAGAGGAGCAGTGTTTAAAAACAGCCCTGTAGCCTTTGATCAATAGCAGCAACACATCCTGTTACTATTCCCAAATTTTGCCTTCGTTATCGATTCCAGTTGACATCCCTGTATAATTACTACACCAGGATGGCAGAACACGCTAACAAAAATCAAATTAAGAAACTCTTCTGCCCTGAAATTGAGAATCTAATTATTTTTCCAGATTTTAAATGGTGTAGAGAAACTAGAATTACCACCCACTGGTTGCAAGGAATTACATTTCCCTCTTGTGGGGACAGTGTTCCTGCCACTGTGTTCGAAACTAGACTCCGGTGACCCAACGATGCTTCAGTTTCATCTGCTTCCTCCAGCTCCCCTGACGGGTCACTCAGAATGGCAACTGAAATTACAAGAGGAGCCAGGGTCTCTGGCAGGGACATGACATCCACAAGCATGGATGAAAGCTTAGCTCATTTTCCTGGAACCTCTCCGTCTTTCAGTTTGTGGCTCTTACGAATGTTCCATGATAACGTTAAAAGGACCTTTCAAAGTTTCTATTGGTTTCACATCTCACAATGAGCACAGTTAAACTTAAGCATATGCCAGGCACACCAACAACCCTTCAGAAGCTTAAAGGCATTCTTACACTTTGTTCCTGGGGTTGCGTGCACTACCAAGAGGCCTAAATACCCCCCTCCAGCAACTGGAGTGAAACTAGTGGACTTGGACCACAAGTGAACCTGTTTCTAAGACAAGCACTGCTGCAGCCAGTGGCTGGTGCTTTCCAGGAGCCAGGTAATTTATTGCACCAGGGGGGTTCAGTTGAAACGAGCACTCTCAGCTTCCCTTTTGCTGCCTGGAGGATGCAAACCACCATCTACCAGAGTATAATTAGAGCACAGAGGGGAAGGAAGTAAAACAGAAAAAGCTTCCTGCTTAAGGCAGTGATTATCATTCCATCATGGGATTTAAAACTACTTAGACAGTGTTCAGTCCACGTTACTGAAAACTGTACTGACACCCATCAATCAAGACATTCACCTGCCAGAAAGCAAAGCAGACCATGGCATATGAACACTATACAACAACTTGAAAGCAGCTAATGAGACCTTAACTTTTACTGACAACAGGGAACTATCTTTCAAGTCTCTCACAGAAGACTAGGAAAGCAGAGTTGTTGTTTCAAAGAAGTAGAAAAAACGTTTGCTTCTCAGCGGTGCATTGATATTAAACCTCCTTGCTAAGGCTGTATAAACCTTTCATGCAACCATCTGCTTTGTACTTTACTATACGGTTTTTCTACACAAACCTATTTTTCTAACATCTGATGGGGATGATCTCCCTTGTTTTGTTCTTTTTTCTTCAAAGGATTATGGCAGATTTATCAAGCCACATGCCTGGGTAACATTCAGGCATACAGATTTATTTTTCTAATTCTCAAAGTTCTGCTATTACACCCTCTAATCTGTTTTTCTGTTTTGTTTTACCTGATGTTGGTGTACATATAACATCAAACACACGCAAAGGTATAACATCTTGGCTTATGCAAAAGGACACGGTGGCACTGAGCAGAGTGGATTGGACGAGCTTCAGAAACTGAGAACATGCCCTCAGGAGTTATGTTGCACTTCAAGAAACAGATCCTGCAATTCTTTGGGAAAAATCCTCATTCACAAGAAGCCCAAGGGTTTAAGCACTATAGTCATAGACTCATCACAATCAAGAGCATACCAATCCAGGAAAGAAGTGGCAAGAAATGAATAAATACAAAATAATAATTGTGAATTAAGGTGTTCACGAGTCACTCCAGGAACCAACAACAGGTTTTTCTTTTTCCCTTTTCTTCTTCAAAAGCCTCTTGGCACGCTTACAAAATACCAGTTATAAACCACATTGCAGTGAGATAAGCAAAGTGGGTGGGGTAGGGAGGAAGGAAAGAAGAAATGTAATTCACAGTAGATGAGCCACTATTACTTTGCCAGAGTAAGTAGCTACAACTTCAGAATCTCCCCTGGTCAACAAAACGAATTCAAAAATCTGAAACTGTATCAGATGTTTCTGATAAATAGAAGGAACCAATACAAGCACAACTAATTCCAGATTTTTACTCTATAACTCCTGAAAACACATTCTCTGTTCTTTCAAAATCCCTTACCAGCAGATTTAGGTGTGAGGATTTTAAGAGCACCAGAATGGAGAGCAGAATGCCACAGAAAACAGTGCTTCCACCCACACTCCTGCTCCAGGGAACCACCCCACTTGGCTCTCCTTGGCTCTCATTACTCTAAAGGAGATGAGACTGTATTTCAAGCTAGCAGCATTACAGGATGCTGGCAACTCATTTGCAGGCAAACAACAGAGCTGCTGACTTCTTCTGGCTGATTTGCAGCAGCTTACAGAGAGATAAAAAAATAAAGCAGAAAAAATATGAGCAATATATTAAAAAAGAAAACCATTTTCCCATTACAAATAGGCATTTGGTGTATTCCTGTCTATTGTTCCAAACACATTCATCCCAGCAGAAAAACCTAATGCAGAAAAATTTAGTTCTTTAATTTAAATCTTGATGTCTCATTTATATCTTTGCACATAGGGCCTGGTCCTCCAAGCACCGTTGCAGGTTGGAGGGAGCTGTTGTACCCTGTAAACACATCCCTGATTAGGCTGTTAGTCTGCAGCCTTGAATTTATAATAGCATTTAATAGATTGAGGGTCAAGCCCTATTGTGCTGAGTAAACTAATCTCTTCATGTAATTATTTTTTTTTACATCTAAAATAGAATAAATGTTGGATTCACAAAAAAAATCCACGCATATCATGACTGATGACTAAACAGCAGCCCTATAATCATGTACACTGCTGCAAGAGCTTTTGTAGTCTCAACCATGCAGAGTCCTTCTGTGCTATGTTAACACACAGGGCTTCCTAAGTATGTGTAAAATTAGATAAACCACAAAAAAATCTGTTATGACTCCAGGATTTTGAAAATAAAAACAAAACAGAACACTAGACAGCACTTCACGTGAGGAAATGGCACCCTAAGAATGAGCACACTGAAGAAACTGCCTTCTGTCCTTCCATTTGCAAAGTAAGGAAAAAAAAAAGAAAAAAATAGCATCTGGCTTGTAACCACCACAGATCTCATGACTAACTTCCCATTTCAGCTTTAAAGGAAGGTTGAGACACCCTGGAGACAAGCACCACAAAAATCTGCATTAAGAAGCAATGGAGAACTGACCTTTATAGAAATAGGGATCCCACACACAGCTCCTTCAGAAGGAAGTTTTCTCATCAGCTTGGACAAAGCCAGGATTCAATCAAATTTACATTCTGAATTTGTAAAAATGTTTAAAAATTAAAAATGATTGACCCTTCAAAACATTCCTCACAATCACTAAGAGTCACTGAGACATCAGCTACAGACAGGTCTCATTAAATCTGACAGGGTTCAACAAGAGTTAGTCTTACAGATTGGAAGAAGAATGAGCCCCAGCAACCTGGAGGGCATTAATACTAAGTGCTGAAAAATCCCCAGGCAACGAAGATGTTATTTCAGAAATAATATGAGAAACATTTGGACCTGACAAGTCTTTATCCTTTCCCACAAGCCAGAAACTGATCCCACCGCTCATGTGGCTTCCATCAAATTCAGCAGGACTTCCCTGGACCTCACAGCAGGAATTCATCTGCTCCTCAGAGCCCATTTCTGCCAGGCTCCCCAAAAGCTGAGCTGCCAACCACCCAAACTTGAGCAAAGCTACCACAAGCATTTGGTGGCTGAACCCTTCCTCTGAGGATCCCTGATCAAGAGAAAAAGAGTGCAGCAAACAGAGTCAGGGTTAATTTAGTGTAACCCCCAGGAAGGCTCCCATGGAAAAGCTTTTTCATCAGGCATAGAGCTGGAACTACAAAGCTGCTCACACTGATGGAACTCAGGGTTTCAGACAGAGAGCAGTACCACAACCTATCAGCAGGCTGCTTTGAAGCTTTCTCCAGACAGGTTAACATCAAGAAGTGCAATTAAGTGCACGCACTAGAAAAACCTGTGGTCAAATTTGTGTCTGTCAATCCTCTCCGTGTACCTTCCAGTGAGATAATACCACCTTCTGTCTTCTTTCAGAAAATAAAACAAAAAAAAACAAAACAACAACAACAACAAAAAAAAACCCCAAACAAACAAATTAACAAAAACCCAAAACAAAACAAAAAAAAACACCCCCCAAAAAACCACAAAGGCTTGATGAAACATACAGATTTGGGGTGCAGTCAAAAAGCTGTCCCACTCTCCTGGAAGAGGATCTGCTCAAAGAGGAAGCTGGCTGCACTTCATTGTTAAGAGAAGCAACAATTCCTGGCTCCCTGTTACATATTCACACCACCAGACACTCTTGGCTTATTCATCCTTAACTGAAAAATAACAGAGGAGCCAGTCTGTGCTCAAGAATTCCCAAGTTAAATTCCACTTTTTGTAATAGTGATTTGATTCCTGCCAATGCTAGTGCAGAAAGCAAGGAGAGGTTCTTGTCTTGCACAGAGCAGAGCTTTCACTGTTGAAGCATTAAAGATGTACAGATGAAAACACTTGAATCGGTATGGAGTTACCAAAAAGGGAAAAACTGTCCTTTGTTATCAAAGCATTTGGTATTTTATTCACCAAAAACAGGCACTGAAAACCTTTGCAACTGGCCAGGCAAACCTGAGGTAGAAAGACAAAATTTTAACTTTAGGGGAAGAAAAATAATCGGTGAGGCACACAAGAATACAAATGCAGAGACCATTCATTCCAGTAGCTCTGTAAAGCACAGCTGGTTTTGACTTGGCAAATCAGCTTCTGCACATTTAAAGAGCTCTTCTTTCCACTGTCAGAATTGGCCATGCTTTCGTTTTTGATTTACAGTTGAATCACCCTGGCCAATTCCCATTACCCTCAGCAGGATTTCGATGGAATCTGAAAATTCACAGCAGTGTAATCGAATCTCAGGGCTGCTAAATGGTTTGCATTTCATTAGCTATCATCAAACAAATTGCAAGGCTGTAAAGTATGGCTGGGCTGCAGCAGAAATATAAGCTCAGCTCTGGTCAAGCCTGGTGTCCAGGAGGAATGTCACTCCTCGGGCAAGATCTGGCACGCATCACTGAGATACCCAACCTGCATCTTGAATGCTCTCAGGGTTGCCAGTTCTTAACCCAAAGGCACAAGACATGGTAAGGCTGAGTACAGGATTATGGCTGTCTTTTAAATTCCAGTGGAGGTAAAAAAGCAACAAGCTGAAAAACAAATTAAAGCTTTGCAATTTGCAGCCTGCTTTAGTCCTCTATGCCCGCCTTTAACATTTTAATCGTTGCTCAGATGATCAAAAGCAGGTAGCATTGCAATACTTTCCATGTCTTACTAATCCAGTTACAGCTGCTCTGGAAGGCTGTGACAGGCAGCTTGAAGAGCATCTGAAACTGCCTTCGGATTTTTATCAACTGTATGAACATCCAAGGAAGAGTTATGCACAACAGATTCCTGATCACAGTTTCCAAGGGCAGTATTTTAATCCAAGAATTACTCTACCCAATAAACTTTTTGCTAACCTTAAACGCATCCTTCACCCTTCCCTGTGTTTGGGTATCACTTTCAGTTGTCTGAAAACACTGCTGTGTAAGGAGAAATACCTTGCAGGAGACTGAGGTTCAGAGACACCCCTGGGACTGAATTGAATCTGCCAAGTGTCAGGCTTGTCCCAGGGAAAATGAAGCCATTCACTGCTAAGTGGTGTCTAGGAAGAAGTGCAAAAAAGCTTCTCGCCTTTATTCAGTTTTTCCATCTGCAAGATGTATCAAGTGAGCAAAGCTATCACTGCATAACTGCACAGATGAAAACACAAGAGCAGCTCTTGACTTACACACTGGCTCTCAGCTGCTTCACCAACACAAAACTGCCTGAGGCTTCAGCCTGAACCAAAGGGATGCAGGTACGTGTGCTCTGAAGCCTCACTTCTACAGTCAAAATATACACATCTCATTCAGGACACTAATGATTTCTGTAAATTCCAAATTAAATTTTTTGGCCTTATACCACCAGTGATCTTCATGGAATTTCTGCAAAGATCTGGGAGATACTCATCTGCAAAGTAGATTTTTGAAAGAGAAGAACTAGGACCAGAGTTGGCTCCCAGAAGTGTCATTTTGCCATCATGCACTTTCCTGAGTGAAGGGTACTTGTCAAATGAACAACACTCACACTGAATATTGGAACCCAGTTGCCCACAGTCCCAGCACAAACACACTGCAACTATTTTGAGAGGGAGGATGGCCACCAATGGCCTTCTCTGGTGGGTTTACCCTGGCTGGATTCTGCAGTGTCTCACGTCAGTAGGAACCACCAGAGTTCTTCTGGTCATCTGTCCCTGTGTGAACTTTACATAAACATCCCTATTTGCATTCCCCTTTGTTGCATTCCCTCTTTAAACTCATAATATATGGTAGTAAAGGTATCTTTTAAGTCAGTTGATATTCCCACTAAGTAAGGATGACCTATGCCAACTCCCACACAGTAAAAAACCCTACACATCATTTCTAATTGCTTTCAGGCCAACATTGCTATTGCAGGGCACAAATTAGCTACAGAATCAGACTTTTACCTCTGGAACACATTAGAATTGTATTAATTCCCTCTACACATAAAAGTGCAGCACTTGTTCTACACACAATCAGGTCAGCCCTGTTATATCAGAATGCAATCCCTCCTCCTAGTGCTGCAAGGACTGCATTTGGCACAGGAATTCTTGGCTCTATTGTTCTCAGCTCACTAGCTGTTATATGAAAATAGTTATTTGATTTTACCTTGTAACAGCATTATGGGGATGTAAAACAGTGATAGTTGTAAAGCATTCAGACAGTACAGTAACAAAGAGCTATTTAAGTGCTTTAAGAGATAGTCAAGCACTGAGTTTATTTGTTTGGTATTTATATG